>NC_137288.1:0-25000 GCF_054371585.1 Giraffa tippelskirchi
TTAACCCTAACCCTAACCCTAACCCTAACCCTAACCCTAACCCTAACCCTAACCCTAACCCTAACCCTAACCCTAACCCTAACCCTAACCCTAACCCTAACCCTAACCCTAACCCTAACCCTAACCCTAACCCTAACCCTAACCCTAACCCTAACCCTAACCCTAACCCTAACCCTAACCCTAACCCTAACCCTAACCCTAACCCTAACCCTAACCCTAACCCTAACCCTAACCCTAACCCTAACCCTAACCCTAACCCTAACCCTAACCCTAACCCTAACCCTAACCCTAACCCTAACCCTAACCCTAACCCTAACCCTAACCCTAACCCTAACCCTAACCCTAACCCTAACCCTAACCCTAACCCTAACCCTAACCCTAACCCTAACCCTAACCCTAACCCTAACCCTAACCCTAACCCTAACCCTAACCCTAACCCTAACCCTAACCCTAACCCTAACCCTAACCCTAACCCTAACCCTAACCCTAACCCTAACCCTAACCCTAACCCTAACCCTAACCCTAACCCTAACCCTAACCCTAACCCTAACCCTAACCCTAACCCTAACCCTAACCCTAACCCTAACCCTAACCCTAACCCTAACCCTAACCCTAACCCTAACCCTAACCCTAACCCTAACCCTAACCCTAACCCTAACCCTAACCCTAACCCTAACCCTAACCCTAACCCTAACCCTAACCCTAACCCTAACCCTAACCCTAACCCTAACCCTAACCCTAACCCTAACCCTAACCCTAACCCTAACCCTAACCCTAACCCTAACCCTAACCCTAACCCTAACCCTAACCCTAACCCTAACCCTAACCCTAACCCTAACCCTAACCCTAACCCTAACCCTAACCCTAACCCTAACCCTAACCCTAACCCTAACCCTAACCCTAACCCTAACCCTAACCCTAACCCTAACCCTAACCCTAACCCTAACCCTAACCCTAACCCTAACCCTAACCCTAACCCTAACCCTAACCCTAACCCTAACCCTAACCCTAACCCTAACCCTAACCCTAACCCTAACCCTAACCCTAACCCTAACCCTAACCCTAACCCTAACCCTAACCCTAACCCTAACCCTAACCCTAACCCTAACCCTAACCCTAACCCTAACCCTAACCCTAACCCTAACCCTAACCCTAACCCTAACCCTAACCCTAACCCTAACCCTAACCCTAACCCTAACCCTAACCCTAACCCTAACCCTAACCCTAACCCTAACCCTAACCCTAACCCTAACCCTAACCCTAACCCTAACCCTAACCCTAACCCTAACCCTAACCCTAACCCTAACCCTAACCCTAACCCTAACCCTAACCCTAACCCTAACCCTAACCCTAACCCTAACCCTAACCCTAACCCTAACCCTAACCCTAACCCTAACCCTAACCCTAACCCTAACCCTAACCCTAACCCTAACCCTAACCCTAACCCTAACCCTAACCCTAACCCTAACCCTAACCCTAACCCTAACCCTAACCCTAACCCTAACCCTAACCCTAACCCTAACCCTAACCCTAACCCTAACCCTAACCCTAACCCTAACCCTAACCCTAACCCTAACCCTAACCCTAACCCTAACCCTAACCCTAACCCTAACCCTAACCCTAACCCTAACCCTAACCCTAACCCTAACCCTAACCCTAACCCTAACCCTAACCCTAACCCTAACCCTAACCCTAACCCTAACCCTAACCCTAACCCTAACCCTAACCCTAACCCTAACCCTAACCCTAACCCTAACCCTAACCCTAACCCTAACCCTAACCCTAACCCTAACCCTAACCCTAACCCTAACCCTAACCCTAACCCTAACCCTAACCCTAACCCTAACCCTAACCCTAACCCTAACCCTAACCCTAACCCTAACCCTAACCCTAACCCTAACCCTAACCCTAACCCTAACCCTAACCCTAACCCTAACCCTAACCCTAACCCTAACCCTAACCCTAACCCTAACCCTAACCCTAACCCTAACCCTAACCCTAACCCTAACCCTAACCCTAACCCTAACCCTAACCCTAACCCTAACCCTAACCCTAACCCTAACCCTAACCCTAACCCTAACCCTAACCCTAACCCTAACCCTAACCCTAACCCTAACCCTAACCCTAACCCTAACCCTAACCCTAACCCTAACCCTAACCCTAACCCTAACCCTAACCCTAACCCTAACCCTAACCCTAACCCTAACCCTAACCCTAACCCTAACCCTAACCCTAACCCTAACCCTAACCCTAACCCTAACCCTAACCCTAACCCTAACCCTAACCCTAACCCTAACCCTAACCCTAACCCTAACCCTAACCCTAACCCTAACCCTAACCCTAACCCTAACCCTAACCCTAACCCTAACCCTAACCCTAACCCTAACCCTAACCCTAACCCTAACCCTAACCCTAACCCTAACCCTAACCCTAACCCTAACCCTAACCCTAACCCTAACCCTAACCCTAACCCTAACCCTAACCCTAACCCTAACCCTAACCCTAACCCTAACCCTAACCCTAACCCTAACCCTAACCCTAACCCTAACCCTAACCCTAACCCTAACCCTAACCCTAACCCTAACCCTAACCCTAACCCTAACCCTAACCCTAACCCTAACCCTAACCCTAACCCTAACCCTAACCCTAACCCTAACCCTAACCCTAACCCTAACCCTAACCCTAACCCTAACCCTAACCCTAACCCTAACCCTAACCCTAACCCTAACCCTAACCCTAACCCTAACCCTAACCCTAACCCTAACCCTAACCCTAACCCTAACCCTAACCCTAACCCTAACCCTAACCCTAACCCTAACCCTAACCCTAACCCTAACCCTAACCCTAACCCTAACCCTAACCCTAACCCTAACCCTAACCCTAACCCTAACCCTAACCCTAACCCTAACCCTAACCCTAACCCTAACCCTAACCCTAACCCTAACCCTAACCCTAACCCTAACCCTAACCCTAACCCTAACCCTAACCCTAACCCTAACCCTAACCCTAACCCTAACCCTAACCCTAACCCTAACCCTAACCCTAACCCTAACCCTAACCCTAACCCTAACCCTAACCCTAACCCTAACCCTAACCCTAACCCTAACCCTAACCCTAACCCTAACCCTAACCCTAACCCTAACCCTAACCCTAACCCTAACCCTAACCCTAACCCTAACCCTAACCCTAACCCTAACCCTAACCCTAACCCTAACCCTAACCCTAACCCTAACCCTAACCCTAACCCTAACCCTAACCCTAACCCTAACCCTAACCCTAACCCTAACCCTAACCCTAACCCTAACCCTAACCCTAACCCTAACCCTAACCCTAACCCTAACCCTAACCCTAACCCTAACCCTAACCCTAACCCTAACCCTAACCCTAACCCTAACCCTAACCCTAACCCTAACCCTAACCCTAACCCTAACCCTAACCCTAACCCTAACCCTAACCCTAACCCTAACCCTAACCCTAACCCTAACCCTAACCCTAACCCTAACCCTAACCCTAACCCTAACCCTAACCCTAACCCTAACCCTAACCCTAACCCTAACCCTAACCCTAACCCTAACCCTAACCCTAACCCTAACCCTAACCCTAACCCTAACCCTAACCCTAACCCTAACCCTAACCCTAACCCTAACCCTAACCCTAACCCTAACCCTAACCCTAACCCTAACCCTAACCCTAACCCTAACCCTAACCCTAACCCTAACCCTAACCCTAACCCTAACCCTAACCCTAACCCTAACCCTAACCCTAACCCTAACCCTAACCCTAACCCTAACCCTAACCCTAACCCTAACCCTAACCCTAACCCTAACCCTAACCCTAACCCTAACCCTAACCCTAACCCTAACCCTAACCCTAACCCTAACCCTAACCCTAACCCTAACCCTAACCCTAACCCTAACCCTAACCCTAACCCTAACCCTAACCCTAACCCTAACCCTAACCCTAACCCTAACCCTAACCCTAACCCTAACCCTAACCCTAACCCTAACCCTAACCCTAACCCTAACCCTAACCCTAACCCTAACCCTAACCCTAACCCTAACCCTAACCCTAACCCTAACCCTAACCCTAACCCTAACCCTAACCCTAACCCTAACCCTAACCCTAACCCTAACCCTAACCCTAACCCTAACCCTAACCCTAACCCTAACCCTAACCCTAACCCTAACCCTAACCCTAACCCTAACCCTAACCCTAACCCTAACCCTAACCCTAACCCTAACCCTAACCCTAACCCTAACCCTAACCCTAACCCTAACCCTAACCCTAACCCTAACCCTAACCCTAACCCTAACCCTAACCCTAACCCTAACCCTAACCCTAACCCTAACCCTAACCCTAACCCTAACCCTAACCCTAACCCTAACCCTAACCCTAACCCTAACCCTAACCCTAACCCTAACCCTAACCCTAACCCTAACCCTAACCCTAACCCTAACCCTAACCCTAACCCTAACCCTAACCCTAACCCTAACCCTAACCCTAACCCTAACCCTAACCCTAACCCTAACCCTAACCCTAACCCTAACCCTAACCCTAACCCTAACCCTAACCCTAACCCTAACCCTAACCCTAACCCTAACCCTAACCCTAACCCTAACCCTAACCCTAACCCTAACCCTAACCCTAACCCTAACCCTAACCCTAACCCTAACCCTAACCCTAACCCTAACCCTAACCCTAACCCTAACCCTAACCCTAACCCTAACCCTAACCCTAACCCTAACCCTAACCCTAACCCTAACCCTAACCCTAACCCTAACCCTAACCCTAACCCTAACCCTAACCCTAACCCTAACCCTAACCCTAACCCTAACCCTAACCCTAACCCTAACCCTAACCCTAACCCTAACCCTAACCCTAACCCTAACCCTAACCCTAACCCTAACCCTAACCCTAACCCTAACCCTAACCCTAACCCTAACCCTAACCCTAACCCTAACCCTAACCCTAACCCTAACCCTAACCCTAACCCTAACCCTAACCCTAACCCTAACCCTAACCCTAACCCTAACCCTAACCCTAACCCTAACCCTAACCCTAACCCTAACCCTAACCCTAACCCTAACCCTAACCCTAACCCTAACCCTAACCCTAACCCTAACCCTAACCCTAACCCTAACCCTAACCCTAACCCTAACCCTAACCCTAACCCTAACCCTAACCCTAACCCTAACCCTAACCCTAACCCTAACCCTAACCCTAACCCTAACCCTAACCCTAACCCTAACCCTAACCCTAACCCTAACCCTAACCCTAACCCTAACCCTAACCCTAACCCTAACCCTAACCCTAACCCTAACCCTAACCCTAACCCTAACCCTAACCCTAACCCTAACCCTAACCCTAACCCTAACCCTAACCCTAACCCTAACCCTAACCCTAACCCTAACCCTAACCCTAACCCTAACCCTAACCCTAACCCTAACCCTAACCCTAACCCTAACCCTAACCCTAACCCTAACCCTAACCCTAACCCTAACCCTAACCCTAACCCTAACCCTAACCCTAACCCTAACCCTAACCCTAACCCTAACCCTAACCCTAACCCTAACCCTAACCCTAACCCTAACCCTAACCCTAACCCTAACCCTAACCCTAACCCTAACCCTAACCCTAACCCTAACCCTAACCCTAACCCTAACCCTAACCCTAACCCTAACCCTAACCCTAACCCTAACCCTAACCCTAACCCTAACCCTAACCCTAACCCTAACCCTAACCCTAACCCTAACCCTAACCCTAACCCTAACCCTAACCCTAACCCTAACCCTAACCCTAACCCTAACCCTAACCCTAACCCTAACCCTAACCCTAACCCTAACCCTAACCCTAACCCTAACCCTAACCCTAACCCTAACCCTAACCCTAACCCTAACCCTAACCCTAACCCTAACCCTAACCCTAACCCTAACCCTAACCCTAACCCTAACCCTAACCCTAACCCTAACCCTAACCCTAACCCTAACCCTAACCCTAACCCTAACCCTAACCCTAACCCTAACCCTAACCCTAACCCTAACCCTAACCCTAACCCTAACCCTAACCCTAACCCTAACCCTAACCCTAACCCTAACCCTAACCCTAACCCTAACCCTAACCCTAACCCTAACCCTAACCCTAACCCTAACCCTAACCCTAACCCTAACCCTAACCCTAACCCTAACCCTAACCCTAACCCTAACCCTAACCCTAACCCTAACCCTAACCCTAACCCTAACCCTAACCCTAACCCTAACCCTAACCCTAACCCTAACCCTAACCCTAACCCTAACCCTAACCCTAACCCTAACCCTAACCCTAACCCTAACCCTAACCCTAACCCTAACCCTAACCCTAACCCTAACCCTAACCCTAACCCTAACCCTAACCCTAACCCTAACCCTAACCCTAACCCTAACCCTAACCCTAACCCTAACCCTAACCCTAACCCTAACCCTAACCCTAACCCTAACCCTAACCCTAACCCTAACCCTAACCCTAACCCTAACCCTAACCCTAACCCTAACCCTAACCCTAACCCTAACCCTAACCCTAACCCTAACCCTAACCCTAACCCTAACCCTAACCCTAACCCTAACCCTAACCCTAACCCTAACCCTAACCCTAACCCTAACCCTAACCCTAACCCTAACCCTAACCCTAACCCTAACCCTAACCCTAACCCTAACCCTAACCCTAACCCTAACCCTAACCCTAACCCTAACCCTAACCCTAACCCTAACCCTAACCCTAACCCTAACCCTAACCCTAACCCTAACCCTAACCCTAACCCTAACCCTAACCCTAACCCTAACCCTAACCCTAACCCTAACCCTAACCCTAACCCTAACCCTAACCCTAACCCTAACCCTAACCCTAACCCTAACCCTAACCCTAACCCTAACCCTAACCCTAACCCTAACCCTAACCCTAACCCTAACCCTAACCCTAACCCTAACCCTAACCCTAACCCTAACCCTAACCCTAACCCTAACCCTAACCCTAACCCTAACCCTAACCCTAACCCTAACCCTAACCCTAACCCTAACCCTAACCCTAACCCTAACCCTAACCCTAACCCTAACCCTAACCCTAACCCTAACCCTAACCCTAACCCTAACCCTAACCCTAACCCTAACCCTAACCCTAACCCTAACCCTAACCCTAACCCTAACCCTAACCCTAACCCTAACCCTAACCCTAACCCTAACCCTAACCCTAACCCTAACCCTAACCCTAACCCTAACCCTAACCCTAACCCTAACCCTAACCCTAACCCTAACCCTAACCCTAACCCTAACCCTAACCCTAACCCTAACCCTAACCCTAACCCTAACCCTAACCCTAACCCTAACCCTAACCCTAACCCTAACCCTAACCCTAACCCTAACCCTAACCCTAACCCTAACCCTAACCCTAACCCTAACCCTAACCCTAACCCTAACCCTAACCCTAACCCTAACCCTAACCCTAACCCTAACCCTAACCCTAACCCTAACCCTAACCCTAACCCTAACCCTAACCCTAACCCTAACCCTAACCCTAACCCTAACCCTAACCCTAACCCTAACCCTAACCCTAACCCTAACCCTAACCCTAACCCTAACCCTAACCCTAACCCTAACCCTAACCCTAACCCTAACCCTAACCCTAACCCTAACCCTAACCCTAACCCTAACCCTAACCCTAACCCTAACCCTAACCCTAACCCTAACCCTAACCCTAACCCTAACCCTAACCCTAACCCTAACCCTAACCCTAACCCTAACCCTAACCCTAACCCTAACCCTAACCCTAACCCTAACCCTAACCCTAACCCTAACCCTAACCCTAACCCTAACCCTAACCCTAACCCTAACCCTAACCCTAACCCTAACCCTAACCCTAACCCTAACCCTAACCCTAACCCTAACCCTAACCCTAACCCTAACCCTAACCCTAACCCTAACCCTAACCCTAACCCTAACCCTAACCCTAACCCTAACCCTAACCCTAACCCTAACCCTAACCCTAACCCTAACCCTAACCCTAACCCTAACCCTAACCCTAACCCTAACCCTAACCCTAACCCTAACCCTAACCCTAACCCTAACCCTAACCCTAACCCTAACCCTAACCCTAACCCTAACCCTAACCCTAACCCTAACCCTAACCCTAACCCTAACCCTAACCCTAACCCTAACCCTAACCCTAACCCTAACCCTAACCCTAACCCTAACCCTAACCCTAACCCTAACCCTAACCCTAACCCTAACCCTAACCCTAACCCTAACCCTAACCCTAACCCTAACCCTAACCCTAACCCTAACCCTAACCCTAACCCTAACCCTAACCCTAACCCTAACCCTAACCCTAACCCTAACCCTAACCCTAACCCTAACCCTAACCCTAACCCTAACCCTAACCCTAACCCTAACCCTAACCCTAACCCTAACCCTAACCCTAACCCTAACCCTAACCCTAACCCTAACCCTAACCCTAACCCTAACCCTAACCCTAACCCTAACCCTAACCCTAACCCTAACCCTAACCCTAACCCTAACCCTAACCCTAACCCTAACCCTAACCCTAACCCTAACCCTAACCCTAACCCTAACCCTAACCCTAACCCTAACCCTAACCCTAACCCTAACCCTAACCCTAACCCTAACCCTAACCCTAACCCTAACCCTAACCCTAACCCTAACCCTAACCCTAACCCTAACCCTAACCCTAACCCTAACCCTAACCCTAACCCTAACCCTAACCCTAACCCTAACCCTAACCCTAACCCTAACCCTAACCCTAACCCTAACCCTAACCCTAACCCTAACCCTAACCCTAACCCTAACCCTAACCCTAACCCTAACCCTAACCCTAACCCTAACCCTAACCCTAACCCTAACCCTAACCCTAACCCTAACCCTAACCCTAACCCTAACCCTAACCCTAACCCTAACCCTAACCCTAACCCTAACCCTAACCCTAACCCTAACCCTAACCCTAACCCTAACCCTAACCCTAACCCTAACCCTAACCCTAACCCTAACCCTAACCCTAACCCTAACCCTAACCCTAACCCTAACCCTAACCCTAACCCTAACCCTAACCCTAACCCTAACCCTAACCCTAACCCTAACCCTAACCCTAACCCTAACCCTAACCCTAACCCTAACCCTAACCCTAACCCTAACCCTAACCCTAACCCTAACCCTAACCCTAACCCTAACCCTAACCCTAACCCTAACCCTAACCCTAACCCTAACCCTAACCCTAACCCTAACCCTAACCCTAACCCTAACCCTAACCCTAACCCTAACCCTAACCCTAACCCTAACCCTAACCCTAACCCTAACCCTAACCCTAACCCTAACCCTAACCCTAACCCTAACCCTAACCCTAACCCTAACCCTAACCCTAACCCTAACCCTAACCCTAACCCTAACCCTAACCCTAACCCTAACCCTAACCCTAACCCTAACCCTAACCCTAACCCTAACCCTAACCCTAACCCTAACCCTAACCCTAACCCTAACCCTAACCCTAACCCTAACCCTAACCCTAACCCTAACCCTAACCCTAACCCTAACCCTAACCCTAACCCTAACCCTAACCCTAACCCTAACCCTAACCCTAACCCTAACCCTAACCCTAACCCTAACCCTAACCCTAACCCTAACCCTAACCCTAACCCTAACCCTAACCCTAACCCTAACCCTAACCCTAACCCTAACCCTAACCCTAACCCTAACCCTAACCCTAACCCTAACCCTAACCCTAACCCTAACCCTAACCCTAACCCTAACCCTAACCCTAACCCTAACCCTAACCCTAACCCTAACCCTAACCCTAACCCTAACCCTAACCCTAACCCTAACCCTAACCCTAACCCTAACCCTAACCCTAACCCTAACCCTAACCCTAACCCTAACCCTAACCCTAACCCTAACCCTAACCCTAACCCTAACCCTAACCCTAACCCTAACCCTAACCCTAACCCTAACCCTAACCCTAACCCTAACCCTAACCCTAACCCTAACCCTAACCCTAACCCTAACCCTAACCCTAACCCTAACCCTAACCCTAACCCTAACCCTAACCCTAACCCTAACCCTAACCCTAACCCTAACCCTAACCCTAACCCTAACCCTAACCCTAACCCTAACCCTAACCCTAACCCTAACCCTAACCCTAACCCTAACCCTAACCCTAACCCTAACCCTAACCCTAACCCTAACCCTAACCCTAACCCTAACCCTAACCCTAACCCTAACCCTAACCCTAACCCTAACCCTAACCCTAACCCTAACCCTAACCCTAACCCTAACCCTAACCCTAACCCTAACCCTAACCCTAACCCTAACCCTAACCCTAACCCTAACCCTAACCCTAACCCTAACCCTAACCCTAACCCTAACCCTAACCCTAACCCTAACCCTAACCCTAACCCTAACCCTAACCCTAACCCTAACCCTAACCCTAACCCTAACCCTAACCCTAACCCTAACCCTAACCCTAACCCTAACCCTAACCCTAACCCTAACCCTAACCCTAACCCTAACCCTAACCCTAACCCTAACCCTAACCCTAACCCTAACCCTAACCCTAACCCTAACCCTAACCCTAACCCTAACCCTAACCCTAACCCTAACCCTAACCCTAACCCTAACCCTAACCCTAACCCTAACCCTAACCCTAACCCTAACCCTAACCCTAACCCTAACCCTAACCCTAACCCTAACCCTAACCCTAACCCTAACCCTAACCCTAACCCTAACCCTAACCCTAACCCTAACCCTAACCCTAACCCTAACCCTAACCCTAACCCTAACCCTAACCCTAACCCTAACCCTAACCCTAACCCTAACCCTAACCCTAACCCTAACCCTAACCCTAACCCTAACCCTAACCCTAACCCTAACCCTAACCCTAACCCTAACCCTAACCCTAACCCTAACCCTAACCCTAACCCTAACCCTAACCCTAACCCTAACCCTAACCCTAACCCTAACCCTAACCCTAACCCTAACCCTAACCCTAACCCTAACCCTAACCCTAACCCTAACCCTAACCCTAACCCTAACCCTAACCCTAACCCTAACCCTAACCCTAACCCTAACCCTAACCCTAACCCTAACCCTAACCCTAACCCTAACCCTAACCCTAACCCTAACCCTAACCCTAACCCTAACCCTAACCCTAACCCTAACCCTAACCCTAACCCTAACCCTAACCCTAACCCTAACCCTAACCCTAACCCTAACCCTAACCCTAACCCTAACCCTAACCCTAACCCTAACCCTAACCCTAACCCTAACCCTAACCCTAACCCTAACCCTAACCCTAACCCTAACCCTAACCCTAACCCTAACCCTAACCCTAACCCTAACCCTAACCCTAACCCTAACCCTAACCCTAACCCTAACCCTAACCCTAACCCTAACCCTAACCCTAACCCTAACCCTAACCCTAACCCTAACCCTAACCCTAACCCTAACCCTAACCCTAACCCTAACCCTAACCCTAACCCTAACCCTAACCCTAACCCTAACCCTAACCCTAACCCTAACCCTAACCCTAACCCTAACCCTAACCCTAACCCTAACCCTAACCCTAACCCTAACCCTAACCCTAACCCTAACCCTAACCCTAACCCTAACCCTAACCCTAACCCTAACCCTAACCCTAACCCTAACCCTAACCCTAACCCTAACCCTAACCCTAACCCTAACCCTAACCCTAACCCTAACCCTAACCCTAACCCTAACCCTAACCCTAACCCTAACCCTAACCCTAACCCTAACCCTAACCCTAACCCTAACCCTAACCCTAACCCTAACCCTAACCCTAACCCTAACCCTAACCCTAACCCTAACCCTAACCCTAACCCTAACCCTAACCCTAACCCTAACCCTAACCCTAACCCTAACCCTAACCCTAACCCTAACCCTAACCCTAACCCTAACCCTAACCCTAACCCTAACCCTAACCCTAACCCTAACCCTAACCCTAACCCTAACCCTAACCCTAACCCTAACCCTAACCCTAACCCTAACCCTAACCCTAACCCTAACCCTAACCCTAACCCTAACCCTAACCCTAACCCTAACCCTAACCCTAACCCTAACCCTAACCCTAACCCTAACCCTAACCCTAACCCTAACCCTAACCCTAACCCTAACCCTAACCCTAACCCTAACCCTAACCCTAACCCTAACCCTAACCCTAACCCTAACCCTAACCCTAACCCTAACCCTAACCCTAACCCTAACCCTAACCCTAACCCTAACCCTAACCCTAACCCTAACCCTAACCCTAACCCTAACCCTAACCCTAACCCTAACCCTAACCCTAACCCTAACCCTAACCCTAACCCTAACCCTAACCCTAACCCTAACCCTAACCCTAACCCTAACCCTAACCCTAACCCTAACCCTAACCCTAACCCTAACCCTAACCCTAACCCTAACCCTAACCCTAACCCTAACCCTAACCCTAACCCTAACCCTAACCCTAACCCTAACCCTAACCCTAACCCTAACCCTAACCCTAACCCTAACCCTAACCCTAACCCTAACCCTAACCCTAACCCTAACCCTAACCCTAACCCTAACCCTAACCCTAACCCTAACCCTAACCCTAACCCTAACCCTAACCCTAACCCTAACCCTAACCCTAACCCTAACCCTAACCCTAACCCTAACCCTAACCCTAACCCTAACCCTAACCCTAACCCTAACCCTAACCCTAACCCTAACCCTAACCCTAACCCTAACCCTAACCCTAACCCTAACCCTAACCCTAACCCTAACCCTAACCCTAACCCTAACCCTAACCCTAACCCTAACCCTAACCCTAACCCTAACCCTAACCCTAACCCTAACCCTAACCCTAACCCTAACCCTAACCCTAACCCTAACCCTAACCCTAACCCTAACCCTAACCCTAACCCTAACCCTAACCCTAACCCTAACCCTAACCCTAACCCTAACCCTAACCCTAACCCTAACCCTAACCCTAACCCTAACCCTAACCCTAACCCTAACCCTAACCCTAACCCTAACCCTAACCCTAACCCTAACCCTAACCCTAACCCTAACCCTAACCCTAACCCTAACCCTAACCCTAACCCTAACCCTAACCCTAACCCTAACCCTAACCCTAACCCTAACCCTAACCCTAACCCTAACCCTAACCCTAACCCTAACCCTAACCCTAACCCTAACCCTAACCCTAACCCTAACCCTAACCCTAACCCTAACCCTAACCCTAACCCTAACCCTAACCCTAACCCTAACCCTAACCCTAACCCTAACCCTAACCCTAACCCTAACCCTAACCCTAACCCTAACCCTAACCCTAACCCTAACCCTAACCCTAACCCTAACCCTAACCCTAACCCTAACCCTAACCCTAACCCTAACCCTAACCCTAACCCTAACCCTAACCCTAACCCTAACCCTAACCCTAACCCTAACCCTAACCCTAACCCTAACCCTAACCCTAACCCTAACCCTAACCCTAACCCTAACCCTAACCCTAACCCTAACCCTAACCCTAACCCTAACCCTAACCCTAACCCTAACCCTAACCCTAACCCTAACCCTAACCCTAACCCTAACCCTAACCCTAACCCTAACCCTAACCCTAACCCTAACCCTAACCCTAACCCTAACCCTAACCCTAACCCTAACCCTAACCCTAACCCTAACCCTAACCCTAACCCTAACCCTAACCCTAACCCTAACCCTAACCCTAACCCTAACCCTAACCCTAACCCTAACCCTAACCCTAACCCTAACCCTAACCCTAACCCTAACCCTAACCCTAACCCTAACCCTAACCCTAACCCTAACCCTAACCCTAACCCTAACCCTAACCCTAACCCTAACCCTAACCCTAACCCTAACCCTAACCCTAACCCTAACCCTAACCCTAACCCTAACCCTAACCCTAACCCTAACCCTAACCCTAACCCTAACCCTAACCCTAACCCTAACCCTAACCCTAACCCTAACCCTAACCCTAACCCTAACCCTAACCCTAACCCTAACCCTAACCCTAACCCTAACCCTAACCCTAACCCTAACCCTAACCCTAACCCTAACCCTAACCCTAACCCTAACCCTAACCCTAACCCTAACCCTAACCCTAACCCTAACCCTAACCCTAACCCTAACCCTAACCCTAACCCTAACCCTAACCCTAACCCTAACCCTAACCCTAACCCTAACCCTAACCCTAACCCTAACCCTAACCCTAACCCTAACCCTAACCCTAACCCTAACCCTAACCCTAACCCTAACCCTAACCCTAACCCTAACCCTAACCCTAACCCTAACCCTAACCCTAACCCTAACCCTAACCCTAACCCTAACCCTAACCCTAACCCTAACCCTAACCCTAACCCTAACCCTAACCCTAACCCTAACCCTAACCCTAACCCTAACCCTAACCCTAACCCTAACCCTAACCCTAACCCTAACCCTAACCCTAACCCTAACCCTAACCCTAACCCTAACCCTAACCCTAACCCTAACCCTAACCCTAACCCTAACCCTAACCCTAACCCTAACCCTAACCCTAACCCTAACCCTAACCCTAACCCTAACCCTAACCCTAACCCTAACCCTAACCCTAACCCTAACCCTAACCCTAACCCTAACCCTAACCCTAACCCTAACCCTAACCCTAACCCTAACCCTAACCCTAACCCTAACCCTAACCCTAACCCTAACCCTAACCCTAACCCTAACCCTAACCCTAACCCTAACCCTAACCCTAACCCTAACCCTAACCCTAACCCTAACCCTAACCCTAACCCTAACCCTAACCCTAACCCTAACCCTAACCCTAACCCTAACCCTAACCCTAACCCTAACCCTAACCCTAACCCTAACCCTAACCCTAACCCTAACCCTAACCCTAACCCTAACCCTAACCCTAACCCTAACCCTAACCCTAACCCTAACCCTAACCCTAACCCTAACCCTAACCCTAACCCTAACCCTAACCCTAACCCTAACCCTAACCCTAACCCTAACCCTAACCCTAACCCTAACCCTAACCCTAACCCTAACCCTAACCCTAACCCTAACCCTAACCCTAACCCTAACCCTAACCCTAACCCTAACCCTAACCCTAACCCTAACCCTAACCCTAACCCTAACCCTAACCCTAACCCTAACCCTAACCCTAACCCTAACCCTAACCCTAACCCTAACCCTAACCCTAACCCTAACCCTAACCCTAACCCTAACCCTAACCCTAACCCTAACCCTAACCCTAACCCTAACCCTAACCCTAACCCTAACCCTAACCCTAACCCTAACCCTAACCCTAACCCTAACCCTAACCCTAACCCTAACCCTAACCCTAACCCTAACCCTAACCCTAACCCTAACCCTAACCCTAACCCTAACCCTAACCCTAACCCTAACCCTAACCCTAACCCTAACCCTAACCCTAACCCTAACCCTAACCCTAACCCTAACCCTAACCCTAACCCTAACCCTAACCCTAACCCTAACCCTAACCCTAACCCTAACCCTAACCCTAACCCTAACCCTAACCCTAACCCTAACCCTAACCCTAACCCTAACCCTAACCCTAACCCTAACCCTAACCCTAACCCTAACCCTAACCCTAACCCTAACCCTAACCCTAACCCTAACCCTAACCCTAACCCTAACCCTAACCCTAACCCTAACCCTAACCCTAACCCTAACCCTAACCCTAACCCTAACCCTAACCCTAACCCTAACCCTAACCCTAACCCTAACCCTAACCCTAACCCTAACCCTAACCCTAACCCTAACCCTAACCCTAACCCTAACCCTAACCCTAACCCTAACCCTAACCCTAACCCTAACCCTAACCCTAACCCTAACCCTAACCCTAACCCTAACCCTAACCCTAACCCTAACCCTAACCCTAACCCTAACCCTAACCCTAACCCTAACCCTAACCCTAACCCTAACCCTAACCCTAACCCTAACCCTAACCCTAACCCTAACCCTAACCCTAACCCTAACCCTAACCCTAACCCTAACCCTAACCCTAACCCTAACCCTAACCCTAACCCTAACCCTAACCCTAACCCTAACCCTAACCCTAACCCTAACCCTAACCCTAACCCTAACCCTAACCCTAACCCTAACCCTAACCCTAACCCTAACCCTAACCCTAACCCTAACCCTAACCCTAACCCTAACCCTAACCCTAACCCTAACCCTAACCCTAACCCTAACCCTAACCCTAACCCTAACCCTAACCCTAACCCTAACCCTAACCCTAACCCTAACCCTAACCCTAACCCTAACCCTAACCCTAACCCTAACCCTAACCCTAACCCTAACCCTAACCCTAACCCTAACCCTAACCCTAACCCTAACCCTAACCCTAACCCTAACCCTAACCCTAACCCTAACCCTAACCCTAACCCTAACCCTAACCCTAACCCTAACCCTAACCCTAACCCTAACCCTAACCCTAACCCTAACCCTAACCCTAACCCTAACCCTAACCCTAACCCTAACCCTAACCCTAACCCTAACCCTAACCCTAACCCTAACCCTAACCCTAACCCTAACCCTAACCCTAACCCTAACCCTAACCCTAACCCTAACCCTAACCCTAACCCTAACCCTAACCCTAACCCTAACCCTAACCCTAACCCTAACCCTAACCCTAACCCTAACCCTAACCCTAACCCTAACCCTAACCCTAACCCTAACCCTAACCCTAACCCTAACCCTAACCCTAACCCTAACCCTAACCCTAACCCTAACCCTAACCCTAACCCTAACCCTAACCCTAACCCTAACCCTAACCCTAACCCTAACCCTAACCCTAACCCTAACCCTAACCCTAACCCTAACCCTAACCCTAACCCTAACCCTAACCCTAACCCTAACCCTAACCCTAACCCTAACCCTAACCCTAACCCTAACCCTAACCCTAACCCTAACCCTAACCCTAACCCTAACCCTAACCCTAACCCTAACCCTAACCCTAACCCTAACCCTAACCCTAACCCTAACCCTAACCCTAACCCTAACCCTAACCCTAACCCTAACCCTAACCCTAACCCTAACCCTAACCCTAACCCTAACCCTAACCCTAACCCTAACCCTAACCCTAACCCTAACCCTAACCCTAACCCTAACCCTAACCCTAACCCTAACCCTAACCCTAACCCTAACCCTAACCCTAACCCTAACCCTAACCCTAACCCTAACCCTAACCCTAACCCTAACCCTAACCCTAACCCTAACCCTAACCCTAACCCTAACCCTAACCCTAACCCTAACCCTAACCCTAACCCTAACCCTAACCCTAACCCTAACCCTAACCCTAACCCTAACCCTAACCCTAACCCTAACCCTAACCCTAACCCTAACCCTAACCCTAACCCTAACCCTAACCCTAACCCTAACCCTAACCCTAACCCTAACCCTAACCCTAACCCTAACCCTAACCCTAACCCTAACCCTAACCCTAACCCTAACCCTAACCCTAACCCTAACCCTAACCCTAACCCTAACCCTAACCCTAACCCTAACCCTAACCCTAACCCTAACCCTAACCCTAACCCTAACCCTAACCCTAACCCTAACCCTAACCCTAACCCTAACCCTAACCCTAACCCTAACCCTAACCCTAACCCTAACCCTAACCCTAACCCTAACCCTAACCCTAACCCTAACCCTAACCCTAACCCTAACCCTAACCCTAACCCTAACCCTAACCCTAACCCTAACCCTAACCCTAACCCTAACCCTAACCCTAACCCTAACCCTAACCCTAACCCTAACCCTAACCCTAACCCTAACCCTAACCCTAACCCTAACCCTAACCCTAACCCTAACCCTAACCCTAACCCTAACCCTAACCCTAACCCTAACCCTAACCCTAACCCTAACCCTAACCCTAACCCTAACCCTAACCCTAACCCTAACCCTAACCCTAACCCTAACCCTAACCCTAACCCTAACCCTAACCCTAACCCTAACCCTAACCCTAACCCTAACCCTAACCCTAACCCTAACCCTAACCCTAACCCTAACCCTAACCCTAACCCTAACCCTAACCCTAACCCTAACCCTAACCCTAACCCTAACCCTAACCCTAACCCTAACCCTAACCCTAACCCTAACCCTAACCCTAACCCTAACCCTAACCCTAACCCTAACCCTAACCCTAACCCTAACCCTAACCCTAACCCTAACCCTAACCCTAACCCTAACCCTAACCCTAACCCTAACCCTAACCCTAACCCTAACCCTAACCCTAACCCTAACCCTAACCCTAACCCTAACCCTAACCCTAACCCTAACCCTAACCCTAACCCTAACCCTAACCCTAACCCTAACCCTAACCCTAACCCTAACCCTAACCCTAACCCTAACCCTAACCCTAACCCTAACCCTAACCCTAACCCTAACCCTAACCCTAACCCTAACCCTAACCCTAACCCTAACCCTAACCCTAACCCTAACCCTAACCCTAACCCTAACCCTAACCCTAACCCTAACCCTAACCCTAACCCTAACCCTAACCCTAACCCTAACCCTAACCCTAACCCTAACCCTAACCCTAACCCTAACCCTAACCCTAACCCTAACCCTAACCCTAACCCTAACCCTAACCCTAACCCTAACCCTAACCCTAACCCTAACCCTAACCCTAACCCTAACCCTAACCCTAACCCTAACCCTAACCCTAACCCTAACCCTAACCCTAACCCTAACCCTAACCCTAACCCTAACCCTAACCCTAACCCTAACCCTAACCCTAACCCTAACCCTAACCCTAACCCTAACCCTAACCCTAACCCTAACCCTAACCCTAACCCTAACCCTAACCCTAACCCTAACCCTAACCCTAACCCTAACCCTAACCCTAACCCTAACCCTAACCCTAACCCTAACCCTAACCCTAACCCTAACCCTAACCCTAACCCTAACCCTAACCCTAACCCTAACCCTAACCCTAACCCTAACCCTAACCCTAACCCTAACCCTAACCCTAACCCTAACCCTAACCCTAACCCTAACCCTAACCCTAACCCTAACCCTAACCCTAACCCTAACCCTAACCCTAACCCTAACCCTAACCCTAACCCTAACCCTAACCCTAACCCTAACCCTAACCCTAACCCTAACCCTAACCCTAACCCTAACCCTAACCCTAACCCTAACCCTAACCCTAACCCTAACCCTAACCCTAACCCTAACCCTAACCCTAACCCTAACCCTAACCCTAACCCTAACCCTAACCCTAACCCTAACCCTAACCCTAACCCTAACCCTAACCCTAACCCTAACCCTAACCCTAACCCTAACCCTAACCCTAACCCTAACCCTAACCCTAACCCTAACCCTAACCCTAACCCTAACCCTAACCCTAACCCTAACCCTAACCCTAACCCTAACCCTAACCCTAACCCTAACCCTAACCCTAACCCTAACCCTAACCCTAACCCTAACCCTAACCCTAACCCTAACCCTAACCCTAACCCTAACCCTAACCCTAACCCTAACCCTAACCCTAACCCTAACCCTAACCCTAACCCTAACCCTAACCCTAACCCTAACCCTAACCCTAACCCTAACCCTAACCCTAACCCTAACCCTAACCCTAACCCTAACCCTAACCCTAACCCTAACCCTAACCCTAACCCTAACCCTAACCCTAACCCTAACCCTAACCCTAACCCTAACCCTAACCCTAACCCTAACCCTAACCCTAACCCTAACCCTAACCCTAACCCTAACCCTAACCCTAACCCTAACCCTAACCCTAACCCTAACCCTAACCCTAACCCTAACCCTAACCCTAACCCTAACCCTAACCCTAACCCTAACCCTAACCCTAACCCTAACCCTAACCCTAACCCTAACCCTAACCCTAACCCTAACCCTAACCCTAACCCTAACCCTAACCCTAACCCTAACCCTAACCCTAACCCTAACCCTAACCCTAACCCTAACCCTAACCCTAACCCTAACCCTAACCCTAACCCTAACCCTAACCCTAACCCTAACCCTAACCCTAACCCTAACCCTAACCCTAACCCTAACCCTAACCCTAACCCTAACCCTAACCCTAACCCTAACCCTAACCCTAACCCTAACCCTAACCCTAACCCTAACCCTAACCCTAACCCTAACCCTAACCCTAACCCTAACCCTAACCCTAACCCTAACCCTAACCCTAACCCTAACCCTAACCCTAACCCTAACCCTAACCCTAACCCTAACCCTAACCCTAACCCTAACCCTAACCCTAACCCTAACCCTAACCCTAACCCTAACCCTAACCCTAACCCTAACCCTAACCCTAACCCTAACCCTAACCCTAACCCTAACCCTAACCCTAACCCTAACCCTAACCCTAACCCTAACCCTAACCCTAACCCTAACCCTAACCCTAACCCTAACCCTAACCCTAACCCTAACCCTAACCCTAACCCTAACCCTAACCCTAACCCTAACCCTAACCCTAACCCTAACCCTAACCCTAACCCTAACCCTAACCCTAACCCTAACCCTAACCCTAACCCTAACCCTAACCCTAACCCTAACCCTAACCCTAACCCTAACCCTAACCCTAACCCTAACCCTAACCCTAACCCTAACCCTAACCCTAACCCTAACCCTAACCCTAACCCTAACCCTAACCCTAACCCTAACCCTAACCCTAACCCTAACCCTAACCCTAACCCTAACCCTAACCCTAACCCTAACCCTAACCCTAACCCTAACCCTAACCCTAACCCTAACCCTAACCCTAACCCTAACCCTAACCCTAACCCTAACCCTAACCCTAACCCTAACCCTAACCCTAACCCTAACCCTAACCCTAACCCTAACCCTAACCCTAACCCTAACCCTAACCCTAACCCTAACCCTAACCCTAACCCTAACCCTAACCCTAACCCTAACCCTAACCCTAACCCTAACCCTAACCCTAACCCTAACCCTAACCCTAACCCTAACCCTAACCCTAACCCTAACCCTAACCCTAACCCTAACCCTAACCCTAACCCTAACCCTAACCCTAACCCTAACCCTAACCCTAACCCTAACCCTAACCCTAACCCTAACCCTAACCCTAACCCTAACCCTAACCCTAACCCTAACCCTAACCCTAACCCTAACCCTAACCCTAACCCTAACCCTAACCCTAACCCTAACCCTAACCCTAACCCTAACCCTAACCCTAACCCTAACCCTAACCCTAACCCTAACCCTAACCCTAACCCTAACCCTAACCCTAACCCTAACCCTAACCCTAACCCTAACCCTAACCCTAACCCTAACCCTAACCCTAACCCTAACCCTAACCCTAACCCTAACCCTAACCCTAACCCTAACCCTAACCCTAACCCTAACCCTAACCCTAACCCTAACCCTAACCCTAACCCTAACCCTAACCCTAACCCTAACCCTAACCCTAACCCTAACCCTAACCCTAACCCTAACCCTAACCCTAACCCTAACCCTAACCCTAACCCTAACCCTAACCCTAACCCTAACCCTAACCCTAACCCTAACCCTAACCCTAACCCTAACCCTAACCCTAACCCTAACCCTAACCCTAACCCTAACCCTAACCCTAACCCTAACCCTAACCCTAACCCTAACCCTAACCCTAACCCTAACCCTAACCCTAACCCTAACCCTAACCCTAACCCTAACCCTAACCCTAACCCTAACCCTAACCCTAACCCTAACCCTAACCCTAACCCTAACCCTAACCCTAACCCTAACCCTAACCCTAACCCTAACCCTAACCCTAACCCTAACCCTAACCCTAACCCTAACCCTAACCCTAACCCTAACCCTAACCCTAACCCTAACCCTAACCCTAACCCTAACCCTAACCCTAACCCTAACCCTAACCCTAACCCTAACCCTAACCCTAACCCTAACCCTAACCCTAACCCTAACCCTAACCCTAACCCTAACCCTAACCCTAACCCTAACCCTAACCCTAACCCTAACCCTAACCCTAACCCTAACCCTAACCCTAACCCTAACCCTAACCCTAACCCTAACCCTAACCCTAACCCTAACCCTAACCCTAACCCTAACCCTAACCCTAACCCTAACCCTAACCCTAACCCTAACCCTAACCCTAACCCTAACCCTAACCCTAACCCTAACCCTAACCCTAACCCTAACCCTAACCCTAACCCTAACCCTAACCCTAACCCTAACCCTAACCCTAACCCTAACCCTAACCCTAACCCTAACCCTAACCCTAACCCTAACCCTAACCCTAACCCTAACCCTAACCCTAACCCTAACCCTAACCCTAACCCTAACCCTAACCCTAACCCTAACCCTAACCCTAACCCTAACCCTAACCCTAACCCTAACCCTAACCCTAACCCTAACCCTAACCCTAACCCTAACCCTAACCCTAACCCTAACCCTAACCCTAACCCTAACCCTAACCCTAACCCTAACCCTAACCCTAACCCTAACCCTAACCCTAACCCTAACCCTAACCCTAACCCTAACCCTAACCCTAACCCTAACCCTAACCCTAACCCTAACCCTAACCCTAACCCTAACCCTAACCCTAACCCTAACCCTAACCCTAACCCTAACCCTAACCCTAACCCTAACCCTAACCCTAACCCTAACCCTAACCCTAACCCTAACCCTAACCCTAACCCTAACCCTAACCCTAACCCTAACCCTAACCCTAACCCTAACCCTAACCCTAACCCTAACCCTAACCCTAACCCTAACCCTAACCCTAACCCTAACCCTAACCCTAACCCTAACCCTAACCCTAACCCTAACCCTAACCCTAACCCTAACCCTAACCCTAACCCTAACCCTAACCCTAACCCTAACCCTAACCCTAACCCTAACCCTAACCCTAACCCTAACCCTAACCCTAACCCTAACCCTAACCCTAACCCTAACCCTAACCCTAACCCTAACCCTAACCCTAACCCTAACCCTAACCCTAACCCTAACCCTAACCCTAACCCTAACCCTAACCCTAACCCTAACCCTAACCCTAACCCTAACCCTAACCCTAACCCTAACCCTAACCCTAACCCTAACCCTAACCCTAACCCTAACCCTAACCCTAACCCTAACCCTAACCCTAACCCTAACCCTAACCCTAACCCTAACCCTAACCCTAACCCTAACCCTAACCCTAACCCTAACCCTAACCCTAACCCTAACCCTAACCCTAACCCTAACCCTAACCCTAACCCTAACCCTAACCCTAACCCTAACCCTAACCCTAACCCTAACCCTAACCCTAACCCTAACCCTAACCCTAACCCTAACCCTAACCCTAACCCTAACCCTAACCCTAACCCTAACCCTAACCCTAACCCTAACCCTAACCCTAACCCTAACCCTAACCCTAACCCTAACCCTAACCCTAACCCTAACCCTAACCCTAACCCTAACCCTAACCCTAACCCTAACCCTAACCCTAACCCTAACCCTAACCCTAACCCTAACCCTAACCCTAACCCTAACCCTAACCCTAACCCTAACCCTAACCCTAACCCTAACCCTAACCCTAACCCTAACCCTAACCCTAACCCTAACCCTAACCCTAACCCTAACCCTAACCCTAACCCTAACCCTAACCCTAACCCTAACCCTAACCCTAACCCTAACCCTAACCCTAACCCTAACCCTAACCCTAACCCTAACCCTAACCCTAACCCTAACCCTAACCCTAACCCTAACCCTAACCCTAACCCTAACCCTAACCCTAACCCTAACCCTAACCCTAACCCTAACCCTAACCCTAACCCTAACCCTAACCCTAACCCTAACCCTAACCCTAACCCTAACCCTAACCCTAACCCTAACCCTAACCCTAACCCTAACCCTAACCCTAACCCTAACCCTAACCCTAACCCTAACCCTAACCCTAACCCTAACCCTAACCCTAACCCTAACCCTAACCCTAACCCTAACCCTAACCCTAACCCTAACCCTAACCCTAACCCTAACCCTAACCCTAACCCTAACCCTAACCCTAACCCTAACCCTAACCCTAACCCTAACCCTAACCCTAACCCTAACCCTAACCCTAACCCTAACCCTAACCCTAACCCTAACCCTAACCCTAACCCTAACCCTAACCCTAACCCTAACCCTAACCCTAACCCTAACCCTAACCCTAACCCTAACCCTAACCCTAACCCTAACCCTAACCCTAACCCTAACCCTAACCCTAACCCTAACCCTAACCCTAACCCTAACCCTAACCCTAACCCTAACCCTAACCCTAACCCTAACCCTAACCCTAACCCTAACCCTAACCCTAACCCTAACCCTAACCCTAACCCTAACCCTAACCCTAACCCTAACCCTAACCCTAACCCTAACCCTAACCCTAACCCTAACCCTAACCCTAACCCTAACCCTAACCCTAACCCTAACCCTAACCCTAACCCTAACCCTAACCCTAACCCTAACCCTAACCCTAACCCTAACCCTAACCCTAACCCTAACCCTAACCCTAACCCTAACCCTAACCCTAACCCTAACCCTAACCCTAACCCTAACCCTAACCCTAACCCTAACCCTAACCCTAACCCTAACCCTAACCCTAACCCTAACCCTAACCCTAACCCTAACCCTAACCCTAACCCTAACCCTAACCCTAACCCTAACCCTAACCCTAACCCTAACCCTAACCCTAACCCTAACCCTAACCCTAACCCTAACCCTAACCCTAACCCTAACCCTAACCCTAACCCTAACCCTAACCCTAACCCTAACCCTAACCCTAACCCTAACCCTAACCCTAACCCTAACCCTAACCCTAACCCTAACCCTAACCCTAACCCTAACCCTAACCCTAACCCTAACCCTAACCCTAACCCTAACCCTAACCCTAACCCTAACCCTAACCCTAACCCTAACCCTAACCCTAACCCTAACCCTAACCCTAACCCTAACCCTAACCCTAACCCTAACCCTAACCCTAACCCTAACCCTAACCCTAACCCTAACCCTAA